>NW_025953015.1:0-16136 GCF_022264815.1 Rhodofomes roseus | reverse complement strand
GGAAATCAATAATATCAATATCACTTACTGTTCTTTCCGTCCAAGGACCCATTCGAGCGTGGGCAGTGGCTGGACACCAGGCTCCAACCATCTCCAACGATGCCCAATGACATGGATTGGAACCGCACACAGGACCATGTTAGGCCTTGCAGCTGGGTGTGTCCTGCGCCGCTGCCGCCTTAGCTGCTTGGCCGTCAGGGCTACCTTCGCCTTCTTCTTGTGGCGGCTGTAGCAAGCCAATGAGTGAACAATCTAATGCTTGAATTAACAATAACTTACACAGGCAACTCGTCCTCAGCCTTGCGCTTCAAGGACTTGGGCGACTCAGGAACTGCAGCATTGTTAGAGGACATTACAGTTCCGTCTTATGGACTGTTAGCTTAGCTTGTGATGCTTAGATATGAGAATTACTTACTGTCGATGACGGATGGTGGGGGGAAGAGGGAAAGAGACGAGGGAGGCGGTCAGACAGCGGCCAGGTTTATATACCATCCTCATAGCCATGCACATGATCATAACCGACGAATTGGCCACTGATGGGCGGTGGTGTTTGACGAAAAAGGAAATGCACTTGTCTTGAGCCAGACCATGGCCAAATATGGGTGAGGGAAATGAAACTCAGTGTTCTCTAGTGGCCATGGCCCTCCCCCTCGGCTGACAGGCTGCCAACAGATTAAGAATGGCTGCAGACATGGGTCCCAGATTTGGTACCCATATTCCTACATAGGAATGGACCATATTGACGATAAGGAATCTACCCCGAGATCGTAGTGGTTCAAGTGGTCATTACCTCCCCCCTTGGCTGGGATGCCCGCCAACCAAACAAGAACGGCTGCAGCTATTGCTCCCAAATTCGGTACCCGTAATTCCACATATGAATGGATCATATTGACTATAAAGAACCTACCCCGAAATCGTAATGGTTCACATGTTAGTGGTTGTGGCCTCCCCCCTTGGCTGGGATGCCCGCCAGCCGAGAAGGAACGGCTGCAGCTATGGCTCCCAAACTTTGTACCCATACTCCGACATATATATGGATCATATTGACTATAAAGACCCTACCCCGAAATTGTAATGGTTCACATGTTACTGGTGGTGGCCTCCCCCCCTGGCTGGGATGCCCGCCAGCCAAGAAGGAACGGCTGCAGCTATTGCTCCCAAATTTGGTACCCGTAATCCGACATATAAATGGACCATATTGACTATAAAGAACCCACCCCGAAATCGTAGTAGTTCCCATGCTAGTGGTTGTGGCCTCCCCCCCTTTGCTGGGATGCCCGCCGGCCGAGCAAGAACCGCTGCAGCTATGGCTCCCAAGTTTGGTACCCATACTCCTACATATATATGGACCATATTGACTATAAAGACCCTACCCCAAAATCATAATGGTTCACATGCTAGTGGTTGTGGCCTCCCCCCTTGGCTGGGATGCCCGCCAGCCGAGAAGGAACGGCTGCAGCTATGGCTCCCAAACTTTGTACCCATACTCCTACACATAAATGGATCATATTGACTATAAAGAACCTACCCCGAAATCGTAATGGTTCACATGCTAGTGGTTGTGGCCTCCCCCCCTTTGCTGGGATGCCCGCCGGCCGAGCAAGAACCGCTGCAGCTATGGCTCCCAAGTTTGGTACCCATACTCCTACATATATATGGACCATATTGACTATAAAGACCCTACCCCAAAATCATAATGGTTCACATGCTAGTGGTTGTGGCCTCCCCCCTTGGCTGGGATGCCCGCCAGCCGAGAAGGAACGGCTGCAGCTATGGCTCCCAAACTTTGTACCCATACTCCTACACATAAATGGATCATATTGACTATAAAGAACCTACCCCGAAATCGTAATGGTTCACATGCTAGTGGTTGTGGCCTCCCCCCTTGGCTGGGATGCCCGCCAGCCGAGAAGGAACGGCTGCAGCTATTGCTCCCAAATTTGGTACCCGTAATCCGACATATAAATGGACCATATTGACTATAAAGAACCCACCCCGAAATCGTAGTAGTTCCCATGCTAGTGGTCATGGCCTCCCCCCCTTTGCTGGGATGCCCGCCGGCCGAGCAAGAACCGCTGCAGCTATGGCTCCCAAGTTTGGTACCCATACTCCGACATATGAATGGACCATATTGACTATAAAGAACCTACCCTGAAATCGTAATGGTTCACATGTTAGTGGTTGTGGCCTCCCCCCTTGGCTGGGATGCCCGCCAGCTGAGAAGGAACGGCTGCAGCTATGGCTCCCAGATTTGGTACCCATGGTCCTACATACCAATGGACCATATTAGCTATAAAGAAGCTACCCCCAAATCCCCTTTCTTGGTCTCCTAGAATATGCCCTCCTGCCCATGGTACGCATTTTTCGCCCATAGCACCGGCATCAGACCTCCAATCGCCAAGCGGCTTGGCACCAATGTTCACACATACAAATGAAGCCTTTTGCTATAAACAAGCTTCCTGCCAAGTGCTGTTGTTGTGGCTCTGCACATAGCAAAAATGCGCCTATTAACAAAAAGAATTGCCCACTGCTCGAAAACCGGTCCGCCGATTTCCCTGAAACTTTGCACCCATCATCTACATGATATAGACGTCCTACATACCAACTTTCAGCCCGAAATTCCGGTACCCTCTTTTGTAATTAATTCCTAACTGACCCCTATTAAAAGCAAGCCTACCCAAGTAGCTCTTGATGGGCCAGGTGGCCAACTGACCCAGCTTATACTACATGTATGTACCACTATAACCACCGCAAAGCTCCTGGGCCACAGTTCTTTATGGCTATTAAGTCAGGTTACAGGAGGACTACTCATTGGATCATACATGCTTGTACTATACTACCAGGGAAGGTCAGTGGGGCTGTCAATTGGGGCATGGGGTGTTGTAATGTTGGCCTTTGCCAGTGGGTGTGAACAGTGAAGCAATAGACAACTGGACCTTCACATCGGGTCTTTGAGAGCTGGTACCCACATCCTGACAGTCGTTATCAAGGTGGCAGCTGATGTCCTTCTCTGGGACCTGTCGAGAACAGACAGGACTGGCGCTGTTACGTCAGACTTGGGTTGAGGCAGTCATGACTTCCCAGCCTAAACCCTAATAATGGCTAGATGTGAACAGGTGAGGAGAGATGGGCTTGTTCAATGACCAATGAGACCACATTTACTTACAGTTAGGTATAGCCCTGGTTAGCACCCTTGACAAGGGGTTAACTTCCATCATGTTCCATGTAATTTTGACTGGTGTAGCAAGGTGAAAGAACACGTATGCACAACATTGTCCCTCACAAAACTGTTGTCATTTGACTGTTGACCTTGCAAGAGATGTGCTATACCCTGGGCCAATATAATACACACACTTCCTTAATGCAACAATATTTAATGACCAACTATGCGTTTATGGAGGCTATTTCCTGGATCCACATCTTCCATCACTGCATGAAACTAGAACAAAAAAGGCACATACCTACCGCTATAACAAGAGTCTGAAAGCGTCTAAGTGGCAACTTCTAAAGCTTAGACCACAGTGTTGCTGTATGCTCATTGCTGGCATTGTGCACTGATACCTATCATTTAGTTGGTGCACTTTCACTTACAACCAGCATGGGGCAGGCACCGCATGAGGAATACTGAAGGGTTGCTGCAAAGGGTGCACACATCTATATGGATCATTCCAGAGAGCATACTATTCATTGTCAAGCTCATTCCATGTACCTCAACTCCAGTAACTCATGAGCATATTGAGAGAACAACTGAGTATAGACCTCACATAGCCTGCAAACCCAATCCTTGTTTACCACACAAGAGAAAGTCTTGAGCACATCCACTGTACAGAGATGTCAGGATTGCTGGACTTACAACCACCCAGAAGCTTGTTACAGTTGCTGGTGGCAATGCCACGTGGCTGTCAGCTGCTACCCCATTGCACATGTGAGGGTGATCACGTTGCAGTAGCTTATGCACAGCAAGTCCAGGCTGGTCTGGATAAACCCTAGGGATATCATGCCTGCAGTGTCACAGCTGTGTGATGTTATGTCAGTGAGCTGCACAAAATCCTATGCAAGTGTGTGTTATTTATCAGAGCATGCAGGACATATTAAAATGGAATTCCACTACTTTGTTCTCCTCATGCTTAGTGATCTACTTTGTCCCAAATTAGGCACCTAGCTGCCAAGATGTGACAAACCTTTCATGTATACTGAGGGTATCAACCCAGCCCAGGCTTGTCAGCAAATGAATACCCATTATTGTAGACTGTGGCTAGCCACCACACCAAGACTGAGAGCAATGAAGAAGTGCAGCCGAGGACAGCATTAGGGTTCGGTTAGCCATTAGTTAATTCAGATAATCATTAATGAGTGCATTGTGCATGCAAGGGGCATCACATCCCAATAACCTGTACCCAACTTATTAATTAACCTTGTGTACCAAACTGACGGTGTAGCAAACATGTAGGGCAATAATGAAGTGAAACTTAGGACTGCAGGATTGTTTCCAACAATTGGTTCATGAATGCAAGCATTGACAAGTGTGTCTAATTCTAAGACAACAGATTCTAAGAGTGTTCCAGAAATGGCCATTTAATTGTATGCACTGTTACTCTCATTGTGCTACAGTGCCATTGCTTACATGTCAATAGCTGTACAACAAATAAGTACTGAAGGTCTTGGGGACGGGAAACTAATGTTTGGGCATGAAGTGCCTGGCATATATGAGCATTTAGATGTGCCAAATGGGGAAGGCCATACCCAGCCATCTTTCTATTAAACTGCTCATGGCATCTGCCAGGTGTTGGAGCCTTGACAGCCACAATAGTGCTGCTACTAAGAAGATGAGCACTGTATTTGGCAGAACATTATGGCACACACTCTTCCACATTGCAGGATAACGATAGAGTTCAGGGGGACAGAAGGGTTGCCTATAAGGGTTGGATACGAGACAAGAAGAACAATGTCACTGATGAGATAATGATAGTGTTAAGGGAGACAGAAGGGTTGGATATAAGGCTTGGATATGAGCCAAGATGAACAATGTTACTAATGAGATAATGATAGACTTCACGAGGACAGAAGGGTTGGCTATAAGGCTTAGATATGAGATAAGAAGAACAATGTTACTGATGAGATAATGATAGACTTCACGAGGACAGAAGGGTTGGCTATAACGGTGAGATGTGAGACAAGAACAACATTACTAATGAGATAATGATAGTGTTAAGGGAGACAGAAGGGTTGGCTATAAGGCTTAGATATGAGACAAGAAGAACAATGTTACTGATGAGATAATGATAGTGTTAAGGGAGACAGAAGGGTTGCCTATAAGGGTTGGATATGAGACAAGAAGAACAATGTCACTGATGAGATAATGATAGTGTTAAGGGAGACAGAAGGGTTGGATATAAGGCTTGGATATGAGACAAGAAGAACAATGTTACTGATGAGATAATGATAGTGTTAAGGGAGACAGAAGGGTTGGCTATAAGGCTTAGATATGAGACAAGAAGAGCAATGTTACTGATGAGATAATGATAGACTTCACGGGGATAGAAGACAATCAGGCTGGGTATCTGTAATCAACAGCAGCAGCACATACTGAAGGATGGGATAAACTGGGACAATAGATGCCCCGGGAGCAGGGGCCCCACAGGGGAAGTTGCACTCCTGGCATGCGGGGTGTTCATGTAGAACAAACAACCCGAGCATTGTGACCCGAGGATGGTGTCCGAGTAGCGGTTGCGCGACAGGTGGCGGGTTGCCCCCGAGGGAGGGTGAGTCTGAGAGCCACGCATGCGAGGGGCGGCCATAGGGGTGTGAGTCCGGGACGCACACTGACGTCGGAGGGGCCGCGGGTATGGAAATCCCCGTCTCACGCTAACAGGGGAGGGGCCGCGGGCATGTGAGTCCCGGAGCCACGGATGCGCGGGGAGGCCGCAAGAGGGTAAGTCCGCGACTCACGCTGACATGGGAGGGGACACGGGCATGTGAGTCCCGGAGCCACGGACGCGCGTGGGGTCCGCAAGAGTGTAAGTCCGCGACTCACACTGACATGGGAGGGGGTGCAGGCATGTGAGTCCCGGAGCCACGGACGCGCGTGGGTTCCGCAAGAGTGTAAGTCCGCGACTCACACTGACATGGGAGGGGGTGCAGGCATGTGAGTCCCGGAGCCACGCACGCGGGGGGCAGGCGCGACGGTGCGAGTCCGTGACTGAAGCGGCCGGGGGAGGGGCCGCGGGGATGTGAGTCCGGGACTCACACATTGATGCATTAGAAATTAAATGGACAGTTGACCGGTGGAAGGGTTGAGCCTCATGGAATTTTAATGAGAGCTAACCATTTATAGTAAGACTGCTGGGGCTTACAATCTGCCTAATGAGCGGATGGCGGGTAAACGGGTGGGTATTAGCCTGACCTAACCGAACCAACGATCAGACATTGCGTGCGCACTAGTGGCGGATATAGTGTCGGCCGAGAGTTGAAACGTCCAGCGGGCCTTGGTAGGGAGCGGCTGCGTTGGGCGTAGCAGATGTGATCGGATTGCCGTGTATATATACGTCGGGCAGGCGCATCAACAGCGCCGTCCCTTCCTCATCCTTTCCCCCCCAACAAGCCGCTGCACACCGTATCCATCTTACCATGAACTGGAGTCCAGAGTCAAACGCTGACGCGCATCTGCCGCGCTGGCAAATTAGCCTGAAAAAGTTCACTCGGATCGCGAAGGGCATCTGGCGCGGGAGGCAAAGCGCACCCGAAAGGGTCGACTACGAGTTCGTGCTGGCAACCCTGGCGGGCCGAGCCTACAACCCCGACAGAGCACGGGAGGAGCGCCTCTGGGTCAATGGGTGTATGAACAACAGCATGCCTCCTCATGTGGAGGACGTCGACGCCCTCCCGGACAACGACCACTATAGTGTGACACGGGACTTTGATTCCATGTTCGGTATGACTCGCAATCTGCCGTACAACAGTCCAATCCACGTCTATCCGGTGTGCGACTTTCGTCAGACCCTCACAACAGATATACACCTCACGTGGCGCATCAGGGTCGGCGGGGTGAGCACGGCAGTGAAATGCTCTCCGCATATGACTGACATCCATCCACAGCGAATGAATGAGGTCCCGCTTAGCCACATCCCGAACATGTGCTTCGCCAAGGTCGGCACGCACGCGAAGATCAACATCATGTTCCCGGCGTTGTATGCTTCTGGGGAGTCCCGCAAAATTCCAGAAGACCTCCTCACAATGTTCTACGAGAGGGTCTTCCGCCCCAGTCTGGTGGCAATCAACTTCCCGCATATCGGGCATTGGCCCCCGAGCTCCGCAGCCGCGTGGGCACTTTTACGCGGGGTGGACGGAACCCTGCAGTTCAAAACCATCTCCATCCCGAGTAGGTCACTCCGCGAGCTGGCCACTGAAGTGTGTCGCCGCATGGACGAAATCCGCGAGTTCAAGGATGCGTTCTGGTACCACGAGGTGCGCGGAACCAAGGGCGGTACTCTCCATAACCCCCACGACGATCGCCAGGCTGCAGACGCCCTGCACCTGGCATTCAAGGATCTGGACTTTACGAAGATCAGCAACGACGATCTCGCGCAGCGCTGGTTCGTCGACGTCGGCATCGAGGTCCGCCACCCGGGGCACGTGGTGCACTGGCGCAGCGACACCCACATGGAGGTTCTCCAGCACGCGATGCCGTCAGCCATGCCGGCCGCCGTCGAGTCTTTCAAACGCGGTAGCAACTTCACGCTGGATCCCTGCGCCCAGATAAGCGACATCGCCGGCTTCCGTGCAGTGACCAAAACCATTGGCCTCGGGGACGGTGTCAGGTACATCAACGTATACAGCACGGAGAAGGAGCTGCACTACCAGATCCTCAAGGGTACGTACAAGGAGATAGAGCCTGCCGACTTCTTTCCGTCCAAGCTCGCGCGCACGATGACGCGGATAAACGTCTGGACGAAAGCCCTGTCAGATGCGGCCGAGAAGACGCAGGAGGCGTCCGCGCGGTACGAGGTGCGAGTCCCCGCAAACGCCTGTGGGGGCGTCTTGCGAGAGATTCCATACGATATGCTGGGGAGAGTGTGCGTGAGCGTACGAGCAAAGACGTGGTGGTAAGTGATTGCAACCCAAGTACTCAGTTGAATAACCACGAGGACTTACACCGAGGCCTTTAACCAGGTCTTTCAAATACTGGCGAGTCTTTGGGTGCTACAGTGTCCTCGACAACTTCCGGCGCGCCCCACCGCGATTCCGGATCACTCCGCCGTGCCTCCAGCTGGGGGCCACGATTGCGCACATCCTCAACAGCGTATGGTATCGAACAAACTCGAGGAACCCCTGGCCGCTGCTGGAGGAGACGGTCGCGATGCTCCAAGACGAGCAAGCCGGTACAGATGACGAGATGGACGACGACATGCTCGAGGGTGACAACATGTCCCCGATCGCAGGGCATCAGGGGCTGTTTTTCTTGGCCGCAATACGGTCGTCGAACGGGTTTTTCACGTGCAACAGCAAGCGCGTCATGGACACCCCTAATCTCTGCTACCTCCACAGGGCAGCTGACGTGACCGCCCTCACTGCACACTTCGGCATCACAAGTATCAAGGTAGTGCCCAGGCGTGGGAACATCGACCGACGAGACAACCGCCAAGCCGTGACGAATTCGGCACTCGACGCACGTACGATCCCTCTGCCAGATCTCGATCTTGGGCTCGATGCACAAGGCGTGGAGGTGCGTCTTCGTGGACAGCAAGGACGCCACATTCGCCAGGCGGCTCAGAATGACGGAGGTGAAGGAGCAGTCGAGGCCATGACGATGAACGCACGGGTGGTGCGGCTGTGGGAGCAGTTCAAACACGACCTCATCGCGAAGGCGCCTCAACGCCGCGGGGTTGGCAATGCGCGGTACATGACCACCACCGTCCTCGAGATTGCAAACACCCCCGACTCCCTCTTCCAAAACATCGAGCTCCCGTTTTCGATTTGCCGTGTTTTATTGGTCGACGGCAACTTCTGGTCAACTGCAGTCCTGGACCGGTATTTCCCTCCTCCTGGGACCGTTATCAACGTCAGATTGCAGAACTACACCCAATGCAGCTACTGGCGTGAGTATGGCACCATGACGAGGGAATACGCCCCTGCCACCGTTGCTCTCTTACGGGCGGCTTTGCGGAAGCTTCTCCTCGGGTTACTCTGGGTTCCTTTCCCCGAAACAACGCGGTTCTGGGCCACGCGTACAACCGGACACACTACGTCAGTCATGATGCCACGCCGGGCTGTCGGACCCGCACCGCTGCTGGCGTTGAACCCGTTCAAGTACAATGGGGAAAGGTTGACGCTCCGCCCGCAGCCACAGAACGTGCTCCGAATCAATGTTGACGACAGCGGCGACGAGGTCGGCGCAGGCGACGATGGCGACGGAGGTGAGGATGACGAGCCGGTGGAGCAGGAGTTTCAGCCTATGCGACCTGGTGCGCTGGACGATGACGAGCCGGAGGAGCAGGAGTTTGACAAAATGCAACCCGGTGACCACGGTGATGACTGGCTGGAGGGGTTCCAACAGCGAGATGTACCAGCCCCCGGGCCCTGTTGACGAGGATGTCGAGATGGAGGAGCAGGACGTGGGCCCGCGGGCTTTGTGCGGATGGAGGAAGAGGAGTCATCGCCACGCTAGTGACTCATTACTAAGTCGGTAGCTCACGCAACGCGATGCTATGTACTGGTGACATTGCAGATTCCGAATTGATATACTTGTGGTGGAGCAATGAGACAGAACAATTGTTGTATGTATGGGCCGCCGGCTGTAAGTCCGGGACGCACAACGCCCGCCTTGGTGCCATTCCATGCGCAACGTTCAGGCATGGCACGACGTGGGAGGACCGCCGCTGTGAGACCGGGACTCACACCGCGCTGCTGGGTCCAAGTCAGCCACGTGCCACCGCGGCTGCGCGTGCCCGACCACCCCGGGGCGCGATGTGTGCCTCCCGGACTCACAACCGCACGCCCGGGACCCGCGCCCACCGGGGTGGAGGCGCTGTCCGCAGCGGACCGGCCCGCGTGGCCTGGACGTGGCCGCCTGGCCCGCACGTGGACCGGTGCGAGGGACCCAGGCGGCGGGTGTGAGTCCGGGAGGCACAAACCGCGCCTCGAGGCGGTCGGGCACGCACGGCCGCGGCGGCACGTGGTTGACTGGGACCCAGCAGCGCGGTGTGAGTCCCGGACTCACAATGCACTGCGCCCCGGCGGAGCTGTCGGCCCGAAGGTCCCGATCTTCGCCGCATGCCCTAGGGTCCGTCATACGTATTAGTCAATTTGCTGATCTCCCGCGCGCGCCGCTTTACGACATACCCCGCCTCCGCGGCACCCGCCCATCAAGGCGTGCCCCTCCGCCAGGCTTCCATTGCCTGCAGGCGAGTACGCCGTGAAGTAGGGTCCGGAAAATTTCCATCGATAGCGCGTCACAGGCTCGCTGAAAGCCTATATATACTGGCGCCATTGCCGTCCTTCTCGACTTCCCCAACTTCCCCCACTCCAATAACCATCCCCCTGCTTAAAAGCCCACTGCTTCATTATGCCCGGCTGGACCATCCAACACTCGGTCTTCGATCTGATGGCGACGGTCCCGGAGTTCGTGACGGACGGCGCGTGGGCCACTCTGACCGGCAAGGACGAAGGTCTCCCCTGGGAGGACGGCTCCATCGAGCCATTGTGGGTCCAGGGCGGCACGGAGGAGCTGGAGGCTGTCCGCGCGTTTGTGGACAAGTACAAAGTTGTCCGCGAAGTCAACACCCGGCACGACCTTCTGACCAAGAAGGACCAAGACGGTGATGGCCGCACCACCATCACCCGATGGATCAAGGCACGCCTCAGCGTGTGGAACATCCGCTCGCGAATTCTGCAGGTCCTGGAGGACCGAGGGTGCGGCGCGTACGACGTCATGCGCGTCCTCAAAATGAAAAAGGTTAGTCCCCCACTATTATCTCAGGCATCGTGCTGACTCTCGTGTCGAGGTTCCTGGAATGGACGTGGCGAACATAGCCCGCCACCACGACTCCATCGCACACGAGCTCTTCGGCGACGGGGCGCTCATCGGCAACGACTTCCTCAAGCCTTGGGTAAGGGTGCCGTTGGGGCGCATCATCGGCGAGGCGTGGCACCGGGAGGACATTCGCATCAGCCGCGAGATCGACATGCTCGAGAAGGAGGCTGTCGCTCTCGACGAGAAGTTCAACGGTACGTCGTTTTCCACCACACCCGTGCTCCGCACTGAAGTGATCGAGTTTGCAGCTCTCACCAAGAAGACCACCGCGCGGACGGTGAAGGCGTATATCAAGCGCCTGGAGAGCAAGATCGCGATCGCGCAGAAGTACGACAACGCCATCGTCTGCGCCGCGTTCGAGCGCCAGCTGCAGCGGGTGAAGGAGATCGGCGACGTGCTCAAGGGCACGGTGACGGAGACCCCGAGTGCGTGAACGGTTCTTGGACCATATTGCGTTCTCCTAACATGTTCGCATGTACAGATCTTCCCAAGCGAGTTGTCGAGAGCCTCGCTCTCCTCGCGAAGGAAGAGGATGTCCTCGCGCTGACCGCCGAGATCGCCATGCTGCTGAACGACGACGAAGCTTCCCCCCTCGTGTTCGACATCCCCGACGAGGGCATGGACTTCACCGACTGGGGCTCCGGCGTCGAGGAGTACGAGGAGTGCACGATGGAGACCCTGTGGGGCTACATCGGGCGCCAGAAGGAGAAGACCATCCCCTTCTTCAACGTGAAGGAGAGCGCGAGCGGTCTCGCCGATCCCTGGTCCGAGCAGGGCATCAAGGACATGGAAGCAGACGACGCCGTCCCCCTCATCCCCCGGTGGCATCAGCTCGTCGGCATCGTCAAGATGCTCGACAATTACCTCTCCGGCCGTCCGACACTGCTCATGGACGGTGTGGGCGTCGGCAAGACCATGCAGGTCGTCGGGTTCATCTGCGTGGTCGCCTTCTTCCACGAATACTACTCGGTGCACGGCAAGTTCCCGGCAAATACGGTACGTGTTGTGTTCTCAAATGGTTACCGCTACTGAATGCTGTAGGCGACGTCAAATATCACGACAAGGGCAACACGCCTGACGAAGGCAACCTCCTCGTCGTCCCCGTCTCTCTCGAGATGCAGGTGCTCCGCGAGATCCGCCGATACCTCCGCCCGAAGACGTTCGACGTCATTTCCTACACGTCGACTGTGCGTGCGCCCGGCAAGTCCAAGGCGTTCTGGGCTGCCGTCAACAACTTCCAGCAGCCCCGATGGCGCCAGATCATGCTGGCAACCACCACGGTAAGTCGTCCATACTCCATGAAAGCTCAGCCAATCTGACGCCATCAGGCGGTCGCGGCGGACTGGGCGATCCTGTTCGACAAGAACCCGGGGCGCAAGTGGGAGGCAGGCGTGCCGCGATTCCCGGGCCCCCAGCGGGAGAAGAACAAAGCGCTCACAGTCTTCAACCGCGCGTGGGCATCGATCATCGTCGACGAGATCCACCTTAATGCGGACGATCAACCGGAACTACATCGCAATCCGTACACTTCGGGACCAAGCGGGCGGGATAATTGGCATGACTGCCACGCCGACCATGACGACGCCGATGGTAAGTCCCTCATCAGCTTTCCACCCATGTTGCCTCACATCTGCCAGGACCTGGCGCTGATCGGTCGTCTGATGGACGTGCCTGAGTTCGGCGAGGAGCATTTCAGCGAGATCGACGAGATCCGAATTCAGCTCGGCAAGTGTAAGAGCATGGACCGTAAGGCCCGCAAGGAGGAGGCCGCCGGCGCCGACGGCGGGAAAGGTAAGGGCAAAGCCCCGGATCGGCCGAAGCCGAAAATCTCGTACCTCATCGACTACACCATCGTCGTCATGATCGACTTCAGGGGACGCTGGTCTGGAATGGTCGTCCGACGCACGGTCAAGTCCAAGGATTTGCACGGCAAGGCGCTCAGTGGCTTGCCCCCGCTGCACACTGTGCACGTCCTGCTACGCCTGGCACCATACGAGCAGGAGATGATCGACGGGATCACGGAGGGAATGAGCCAACAAATCGGCTCAAACCCGTCTGTGGCCACTAACACGGTGAGTGCAAGCATCTGTTCGTGTCGTGGGCGGTAGGGCGTGAGTCCCGGAGGCACACGCTGCACGCCGGTGCCGGTTTGAGCACACGGCGTCTGTGCGTCCGGTTTGTGAGTCCCGGAGCCACATTGCGCGGCTGCTTCCCGCCCCACGATGTGCGACCTGGTGACCGGGCTAGGGCGCAGCGCGCAAACTGCCCGCGCGTTGTGAGTCCCGGACTCACAGCGCGCACCGCTGGCCTCGCCCTGGCCGCGCGCTATGGTACTGTCGTCAGCTGCCTGGCGAAAGTGGGAGGGCCACGCGCGGTGTGAGTCCCGGACTCACAGCGCGGGCCCCCGTGGCTGCTCGCACGTGCCGGGGACACGCCACGCCCAAGCGCCTAGCGGTAGAGCCGTGCGCCGTGTGAGACCCGGACTCACAATGCCCTGCGCGCTGCGTCTCCGAGAGAAACGATCTCAGGGGGGAGGGGGTCGCGCGCCGTGGGTCCCGGACTCACAATTCACGCCACTCTTGTGCGCGACAGAGCTGATCTCCTCTACAGAAATTCTATCTGGACCTCCGCCGCGCCACGTTCCATCTCTCCCAGTGCTCGCAGGTCGGTCTCGAGGTACCCGAGACGCTCGCGGACTTCGAGGCGTTCCCGACGGCGAAATTGTCCGCCCTCGTCACCATCATCCGCCACCACGCCACACCGAGGGCGCCCCCACTCGACATCTTCCACGAGCTGCGCACCGTCCCGCTCAAGGACCTCCCGCCCTACCCCGACGCGAACGCGCTCGTCCCTGATCCCGACTTCCCGGGCTATGTCGAGCACAATGGATCCGGGCCCGACAAGATCATCGTCTTCTCGTACTTCCCGTCGAACAACGAGTTGTTGCGCAACGTAAGTGACCGTTTCAAAAATGTTTTGCGTCGCTCATTGTTTTGTGGGCAGTTGTTCGCCGCGTACCAAATCGAGGCGGTGTTCCTGCACGGGGGTCAGACGGCGATGCAACGCACGGCGATCGTCAACAGGTTCAAGAAGTCCGGCGCAGACGGCCCCACTGTGCTCGTGATGTCGACCGTCGGCGCCGCGGGGCTCAACATGCCTTGCGCGAACATCATGATCTTCGTCGTAAGTACCTTCCCCGCATGTCCGGTTGTAAATTAGCTGATAATGATCAACACATCTGTACCACACACAGGACACAATGTGGTCTGCGCAGGAGACTGAGCAGGCGGAAGGGCGCATCCTTCGGTTTGGGCAAACCAAGGACTGCATCTCCTACCACCTGCTGCCCAAAGGCACGGCCGACATCTCCCTGTACCGCATGGCGCTGGACAAGGGGGTGATGCACCAGGCGTTCATCGAGGCGGACTTTTCCCTCAGTGAGTGCTCAGTTCCTCGTTCCTTCTTACTCACGCTCAACCTCACACAGAGAAAGTCCTCAACGGCATGGTCGGATTTGCCATGGCGAAAATCCTCGGCGTGGACTCCCTGGACTTGGGCCCAGACGAGGATGACGAGGCCCCGCCGACAGATCGCGAGGGCGATGACGAGGACGAGGCTGAGCCCAAGCCGAAAGGTAAGCGCGCTCCCAAGCCACGTACCCGGAAGGGCAAGACCAAGAAGTCTGCCATCAACGTCGACTCGTCCGAGGAGGACGCCCCTGGCCCCAGCAAGAAGGGCGAGACAAGCAAGGAGTCGAAGTCCTCGAAGGGCGCAAAAGGCAAAGGCGCGAAGTCTTCGAAGGGCAAGAAGCCTGAGTCCGAGGCGCCTGAGCCCGAGTCGGAGGATTCGGCGACCCCGCGCAAGGAGGCTACCACAAGTAGCACGGCACCCACGACAACGACGTCGGCACCGCCTGCCCCACCAGGTGAGTCGCAGGTGCCGGGTAGGCCTCGGCCCAAGCCGAAGAACGAGGCCCTTGCTGCACGCGTTGCTGCTGCCTCTGCAGCGGAGAAGGCCGCCGCTACGGCCTCGCGTTCGTCGACTCCGGCCACTGCACCAGCCCCGTCGCCCTCCCTCCCCGCGCCAGCTCCGTCGCCCTCTCCCCCCGCGCAAGTCCCTCCTCCGTCGCCGCTCACGGTCTTGCCGACCACACCGTCCGCTCCACCTCCGAGCGCGGAGGTCCCCGACTCGTCGATGCGAATGAGCATCTCCCCCCCGCCCCAGCCTTCACCTTCGGTATCTGCGCCGCTATCTCAACCTGATCGCGTACGTACTCCCCGGCCAGATACCGCCAACCCCACGGAGACGCTCCCTCGCATACCCTCGCAGTCTCGTCACTCCTCGGTGCAACCCGACACCGTCCAGTCGGTGACCGAGAAGTTGACGTCGACCTCTCTCACCGCGCCGGGCGACATGGACGTCGATGCACCTGGCGAAATCGACCCCGACGCCTCCGAGCCGCAGGACCGCCAGGACACCCTCATGCGAACGCCCTCCCCCCCTCACCAGCCTTCGTCGCCTCTGTGTAAGTTCACCCCTATCGTATTGCTAACTTGACTAATTTGGACACAGCGACGCCGAGGGGCCCGCCGACAAAGAAGCAGAGGCGCGACCCTAGCCCGTCGGAACACGATTCGCCCTCCGGCAGCATGCTCAGTCGCCTCGGCCATCGCGAGCTCGAGCAGCGTGAGGAAAGCCCCGAGTCTCCCCTGGGCAGCGCCGCCGACGCCCGTCAGAGCAAGCGTAACCTGAGGTCGTCCGGCCGCCGCGATGGCAGTGCCACACCGTCCACATCCGGTCAGTCCTCGGGCCAAGGATCTTCGTCGGGCAAGCGCGGTGGTGGCCGTGGTGGCCGTGGTGGTCGCGGTCGCGGTCGCGGTCGGGGAAAGGCCGCGTAATCGTCTGTCTACGCACTGAGTATCTGTATTGTACAATGTATCACGTCGCAATCTCACGAACTTTATGATGCAACATTTGAGTGAAGCCCCGCGTGCATGAGTAAATGAATGAGTTGTGAGATTTGTCACAGACCGGAAACACGTAGCGCGCGGCGCACACGACAGTGTGGCAAGGGTGCGAGGGATGTGAGTCCCAGACTCACAGCCGC